>NC_091168.1:7497392-7504892 GCF_040958095.1 Procambarus clarkii
CTTACACAAGTTTCTAAAGGCCGTTCTTATGTTAGCCAACCTGGCATATGCTGCTGATGTTATCCTCTTGATATGAGCTTCAGGGGACAGGTCTGGCGTGATATCAACCCCCAGGTCTTTCTCTCTCTCTGACTCTTGAAGTATTTCATCTCCCAAGTGATACCTTGTATCTGGTCTCCTGCTTCCTACCCCTATCTTCATTACATTACATTTGCTTGGGTTAAACTCTAACATCCATTTGTTCGACCAAACATGGTTTGTGTGTGTGTGTGTGTGTGTGTGTGTGTGTGTGTGTGTGTGTGTGTGTGTGTGTGTGTGTGTGTGTGTGTGTGTGTGTGTGTGTGTGTGTGTGTGTGTGTACTCACCTAATTGTGCTTGCGGGGATTGAGCTTTGGCTCTTTGGTCCCGCCTCTCAACCGTCAATCAACTGGTGTACAGATTCCTGAGCCTACTGGGCTCTATCATATCTACATTTGAAAGTGTGTATGGAGTCAGCCTCCACCACATCACTTCCTAGTGCATTCCATTTACTAACTACTCTGATACTGAAAAAGTTCTTTCTAACATCTCTGTGGCTCATTTGGGTACTCAGCTTCCACCTGTGTCCCCTTGTTCACGTCCCTCCAGTTTTGAATAGTTCATCCTTGTTTACCCGGTCGATTTCCCTGAGGATTTTGTAGGTGTGTGTGTGTGTACTCACCTTTTTATGCCTACAGGATCGAGCGTTGGCTCTTGGATGCCGCCTGTGTAGCTTTCGGTTGTTTAAGGCAATGACCTCTGTCCTACTTCTCTATCATACCTAGTTGTAAAGTTATGAATAGTACTAGATTCCACAATGTGCCCCTTTAGTTCATTCTATTTCCCCACTACTCTCACGCTAAAAGAAAACTTTCTAACATCTCTAAGACTCATCTGAGTTTCCAGCTTCCACCCATGTCCCTTGTTCTGCTGGTATTCCGTGTGAACATTTCGTCTATTTCCACTCTGTTAATTCCCCCACTAAGTATTTTGAATGCTGCTATCATTTCTCCCCGCTCCCTCCTTTATCTAACGTCGTCAGGTTCAGTTCTTTCAGTCGCTTTTCATATCCCATTCCATGGATCTCCAGGACTAGCCTCGTCGCAAATTTCTGAACCTTTTCCAGTTTCCTAATGTGCTTCTTTAGGCGGGAGCTCCATAATGTTTTAACTTTTGCAAGCGTAGAGAACGCTGCTGCCGTTATCCAATTTATATGTGCCTTAGGTGTTAAATTTGGTATTACGACCACTCCCAGGTCGCTTTCTCGAATCGTCACAGGAAGATAGTTTCCCTACATTGTGTACTGACCCTTTGGTCTCCAGTCTCCTAGTCCCATTTCCATAACTTTACACTTGCTCGTGTTGAACTCCAGTAGCCATTTCTCTGACCATCTCTGCAGCTCATTTTTAGGGAGTAAGACTTAGCTTACATGCACTCGAGCAATGTCAATAGGCCATTCTACCTCTCCGCCCTCACTTCATTACACACAGAAATCACAATTGCGTGATGAATCCCTTGTGGATTTGTTCATTTGGTGCATCACGCAATTGTGATTTCTGTGTGTAATGCTCATAGAAGTTTTGTTAAGGAAAACAGACATCTTAGCTGTGACTTTTAGTTTTTATATCTATTTACAGCTATTTCATCCGGAAAGACCTATTTTCATCAGAGACCATGTGAAGACCGATTTTCAACAGAGTCCATTTTTAGACCAATTTTCTTCAGAGTCCATTTAAGACAGATTATTTTAGACTCAAATTAGGCAGAGGCCAGTAAAATTCGTCAGAGTCCAGTAAAGACAGAAAATTAATCAGAGACCATTTTCAGACCGATTTACTTTAGAGTCCAGTTGGGACCAAAATAATCAGAGTCCAGAGCCGCACAGGGCCTCTCTCATGGCCCAACCAACAATAGCTGCGTTACTCCCGGGTCCCTCTTTTCAACTGGGTGAACAGGTGCACCAGGTGATATGCCCCGTTGAGAAGACAACGTAGGCCACTGCGGAACAAGAACAGCAGTGATCCACCACACTACCCCTCTCCACCTGGCGATCCACCGCCTAGTGATCCACCAGCTTGTCAGGGAGGGCAGGTCACGGCGCTGTAAGCTGCAGCATTGCTCTCTGATAAAAGGCATCTAGGATTTATGAGTCTATCTGAGCGAGAGAGAAAACCCATTTCTGAGTCTTGGACCGGTAACCTCGATCTCCTTTTTTAAGGGAAAGTGGGCGCTGCCTCTCCGGGTGGCTGGGGTCCACAGGGCACCGCGCGCACAGCTGCAGGGTTCGATACCAGGTTTTAACACCAATCTTAGCTAACTAACGTTACTTAAGCCAACACATCAAACAGAGTATATCTTATCCCCTAACCTTACTCAATCTAACCTCTTTTTACACAATCTAACCTAACCTTACACAATCTAACCTGACCTTACACAGTCTAACCTGACCTTACACAATCTAACCTGACCTTACACAATCTAACCTGATCTTACACAATCTAACCTGACCTTACACAACCTAACCTGACCTTACACAACCTAACCTGACCGTACACAATCTAACCTGATCTTACACAATCTAACCTGATCTTACACAGTCTAACCTGACTACATAATCTAACCTGACCTTACACAACCTAATCTGACCTTACACAACCTAACCTGACCTTACACAACCTAATCTGACCTTACACAACCTAACCTGACCTTACACAACCTAATCTGACCTTACACAACCTAACCTGACCTTACACAACCTAATCTGACCTTACACAACCTAACCTGACCTTACACAACCTAATCTGACCTTACACAACCTAATCTGACCTTACACAACCTAACCTAACCTTACACAATGTAACATAACATAACCCAACTAACTAAACCAAACTTAACCTAACCAAACCTACCCAACCAGCCAGCCTAACCCAACCTCAAGTAACCTGAACCCAGCCAGCCTAACCCAACCTAAACTAATATATTGTAGCCTAACGCTGTATATACGATTTCGACAAACAGAAATCGGGCATGTCGAACCGTCTTGTGTACGGTCTGACCCACACTGCGTTCATAAAAATAACATCAGTGTGTGTGTGCAACCCGTCCTCTTAAAAAGAACGTCACTTTTGGCTCGTATGCGCACTATGGCCAAATTTGGACGTAATTTGAAATGAAATCGACTCACAAAAGTGACGTTCTGTTCCGTTTTCTATTTGAGTCGTCCAGCGTACGCGCAGAGGTTATAAGAGGACTCTTTATATTAACGTTTTTCATAACGTTTTGAAACTTTATGAGAATTTCCTGCCTACCTACCCTATCAGAGGACCCTTAACTTACTGTTGTTGAAAAAAAAAATCCCAAATTTATTTTCATTTTTTTTTCAATTTCAAATTACGTCCAAATTCACCCATACTGGCAAACGGCCAAAAACGACGTTCTTTTTAAGAGGACAGGTTCGTGTACTGATGTTATTTTTATGAACACTTTTTAAGAGGACGTGCTTACAGATGCCTGCTTGATGTATGATAATAGTGTATATCTGTGTTAAGTTATTGTTATTGTAAGTCATTTTGCTTTATTGAAATGCTTTATGCTTTATTACGTCAGTAATTGATTTATAGGTACTTTATTATACACTGACCCTGGAACTGGTCTGAGTTCTGGAACTACGTGTTTTCATGAATCACATTCTTCTACAGTCCATCAGATACTTCTGTAGAATATGAAGGCGGATGATCGGAGGATCACGTTGACTGAGCGACATGGATGGAAGTTTTCATCGACAGAGACATATTAAGAGAGATCTGTTTACATAGACAGTGAGTTATAAATGGAGGAAGGTTTGCACAGAGAAGACACGATGTAGGGAGACTGACTTAGGCAGAAAAATGCACGGAAGGAAGTTTACATAGATAGAAACATAGATGGATGAAACATAGATATGAGAAGGTTTACATGGAGACAATGGATGGTGGTATACATCAAGAAACATGGAGGCAGGTTTATATATAAAGACAAGAAGGAAAAGATTGCAATAGAGACGGGCATAAATCGACAGAGGTTTACACAGACAGACAGACAGACAGACAGACTGACAGACAGACAGACAGACAGACAGACAGACAGACAGACAGACAGACAGACAGACAGACAGACAGACAGACAGACAGACAGACAGACAGACATTGAGGGAGTAGCTGCAACAAGGAAAATTTTCATGGTCAAACGAGTGTTATATACTAATAAGAATTATTATCCATTTCCTAAATTCGCGAATTACGCCAAATAAATGATTTTTATTTCCTTTTTTTTTATTTGACAACCTAAAATTCAGTAAAGTTTTTCAACATCTTGAGAAAAAAAAAATGACAAGGTGTTCCATTGGCCATGGTCTCGGGGAGCATAAATATTGGAACACCCTCAATGGATTTTTGGAGTGACGTCTCTCGTCTGGGATCAAGGGAAATGGAAAACCAATTTACTATTTTCTTCCAATTTTAAGAAACGTATCGAGAATTATGGATATATTGCACCATATTTCAGGTTTACTTTGTTGCATTTGGTTACATAAATTAATTAATGGGAATTGTTATATAATAAAAAAAATGTTTTTTTTTGGTGTATGACTCTGTATGTGACCCTGATGTATGTATGATCAGGTTATGTATGATCGGGTTGTATGAGCAGACTTATAACCACGTTATATAATGTGGCTGTTCGATCATGACTGTATGATGAGGCTTTATGATCAGGCTGATGACTAGGCTGTGTGACCAGGCTCTAACACACACACACACACACACGCACACACACACACACACACACACACACACACACACACACACACGCACACACACACACACACACACACACACACACACACACACACACACACACACACACACACGCACACACACACACACACACACACACACACACACACACACACACACACACACACACACACACACACACACACACACACACACACACACACACACACACACTTACACCTAAGAGCTCAAGAGCCAGAGCTCAACCCCCGCAAGCACAATTGGGTGAGTACCCCTGGTCAGCCTAGGGGTCGGGCAGCCGAACACGAGACTAGCATTCCATCTGTCCGGCGTCTCGGGGGAGTCGAACTCCTACCCAACAAATACCAGGTAAGCACTCTATCCACTGTGCCAGAGTGCCCATAAAGACACAGAGAGGAATGGAGGCTCTCCACAACCCCCCCTCGCCCCCCTGGCCATCCTATATACCTTTCAGAGCCTGCTATTGAGCCGTCAACTGAGACTCCTATACTCATCCTTACCAAGAAAAGGTTTGACTCGGCAAATTTCCTCTGATTTATTCGTTAAGTTTAAAACAGATCCCGTAAAAAAAAATGCTAAAACAAGGGGGGTCTGGGGCGCTGGTTCACATCCCCCGCCGACTAAGTCGTCGCCGCTTGCGCCTCTACTGTCTACAGAGGCGAACAATCCGCTGCAATTGCGACGTAAGTAGTTAAAAATGATAGCACCGTGATGTTGATGTTTTCAATGCGTCAGCCTCGATAATCTTATGTGTATCTCGACAATAAATTATGTGTGATTAATGACATAATCACACACAATGGAAACAACTGAATTGACATGAGAACTTGGTTTCACTTAAGTAGAAAAAGAGTCATTTGAAGAGATGAAGCCATTGCGTCAGGTCATGAACGGTCTGGTTATGGAGACCTTTGGCTCACCTGAATGAGAGACTCACAAGAGGTCCTGTACCCCCAGGTCCTCCCTGTACCCCCAGGTCCTCCCTGTACCCCAGGTCCTCCCTATACCCCTGGTCCTCCCTGTACCCCCAGGTCCTCCTTGTACCCCCAGGTCCTCCCTGTACCCCAGGTCCTCCCTGTACCCCAGGTCCTCCCTGCACCCCCAGGTCCTCCCTGTACCCCCAGGTCCTCCCTGTACCCCCCAGGTCCTCCCTGTACCCCAGGTCCTCCCTGTACCCCCCAGGTCCTCCCTGTACCCCCAGGTCCTCCCTGTACCCCAGGTCCTCCCTGTACCCCCAGGTCCTCCCTGTACCCCCAGGCCCCCCCTATACCCCCAGGTCCTCCCTGTACCCCCAGGTCCTCCATGCACCCCCAGGTCCTCCCTGTACCACAGGTCCTCCCTGTACCCCCAGGTCCTCCATGCACCCCCAGGTCCTCCATGCACCCCCAGGTCCTCCCTGTACCACAGGTCCTCCCTGTACCACAGGTCCTCCCTGTACCCCCAGGTCCTCCCTGTACCCCCCAGGTCCTCCCTGTACCCCAGGTCCTCCCTGTACCCCCAGGTCCTCCCTGTACCCCAGGTCCTCCCTGTACCCCCAGGTCCTCCCTGTACCCCCAGGTCCTCCCTGTAACCGTGTCCTATCCTGTACTGCACTTAATAAAGCCTCAAAGGACCCCGTATATAATTGGGTACCAAGAAAGCAATTTGCAACACCCACGACGTGATACGTCCCGGACACACACCATTAAATAGATGATAGGGAGAGGATGGTAAACACACACTATACCTATCCCTGGACGTCTAGGGGGAAGCAGGTACTATCCACCTGCTAGGATAGATAGGGCGAAGCTCCACAAGTAGTCGGCAGACTTTAATACAGTGGCGGCAAGTGTTTTAAAACAGGTAGTGGGAACATGTCTAGCCTGGCCCTCCTGTCACCCCCAGCCTGGCCCTCTCTGTCATCCCCAGCCTGGCCCTCCCTGTCATCCCCAGCCTGGCCCTCTCTGTCACCCCCAGCCTGGCCCTCCCTGTCACCCCCAGCCTGGCCCTCCCTGTCATCCCCAGCCTGGCCCTCTCTGTCACCCCCAGCCTGGCCCTCCCTGTCACCCCCAGCCTGGCCCTCCCTGTCACCCCCAGCCTGGCCCTCCCTGTCATCCCCAGCCTGGCCCTCTCTGTCACCCCCAGCCTGGCCCTCCCTGTCACCCCCAGCCTGGCCCTCCGTGTCACCCCCAGCCTGGCCCTCCCTGTCACCCCCAGCCTGGCCCTCTCTGTCACCCCCAGCCTGGCCCTCCCTGTCACCCCCAGCCTGGCCCTCCCTGTCACCCCCAGCCTGGCCCTCTCTGTCATCCCCAGCCTGGCCCTCCCTGTCATCCCCAGCCTGGCCCTCTCTGTCACCCCCAGACTGACCCTCCCTGTCACCCCCAGCCTGGCCCTCCCTGTCACCCCCAGCCTGGCCCTCTCTGTCACCCCCAGCCTGACCCTCCCTGTCACCCCCAGCCTGGCCCTCCCTGTCACCCCCAGCCTGGCCCTCTCTGTCACCCCCAGCCTGGCCCTCTCTGTCACCCCCAGCCTGGCCCTCCCTGTCACCCCCAGCCTGGCCCTCCCTGTCACCCCCAGCCTGGCCCTCTCTGTCACCCCCAGCCTGGCCCTCCCTGTCACCCCCAGCCTGGCCCTCCGTGTCACCCCCAGCCTGGCCCTCCCTGTCACCCCCAGCCTGGCCCTCTCTGTC